>NC_056750.1:665454558-665494558 GCF_019279795.1 Protopterus annectens | reverse complement strand
AAGGCAGTAATGCAAGAATGAGGAGCTCCTCTGTGGGCTGAAAAGAAGGTCTCTATTTTCAGTGACTCTTGCTGAATATCACTGTACTGACCTGTGGGGGTGTGCATTGGTAAGATTGGTCTGGGACTTGGGAACTCCCAGGTCCAGGGAACAAGGATACTCATGTGCTGGCCTGTATGTATTTGCATTGGTGAGACTGTTCTAGGACTTGGGAATTCCCAGGAACATGGAGTAGCCCTGGCCTAAGAGGTCAGACCTGCAGTGGAGATAGAGCCAGAGAGGTTGAAAGCACTAAACAGCATGAGTGTAGGAATCCCATAGCACATGCTGCAGGCAGTGTTGTTTGTAGTACTGTATTCCTGAGATGCTTTTCCTTCAATCCATAGGTTGAGTGAACTACTAGGTGAATAAAGAGGCCTGTTCAGAGTAGAAGAAACACCTTCCTTGGTTTCAAGATAAGTTATGTTAGCATTATAATATGCAAGAAGTAGTACAAATAATGGCTTAATGCAACTGTGTCAGTATGTATGTATGGCTGTAGCTGTAGGCTAAAGGCTCCTCACCACATTTGACATATTACATGATAGTCCTATATAAGCTGGTACTGTTCATTGTGTATAGGCATGGAACATTCCTGGCATTGCATTACATGACAGCTTTTGCTAACTGCTAGTGGCCTTCTTGTATGGGTATAGTACATTTCTGATACTGTTCTATGTTTGTGCATGTTTTTCAGAGTTAGCAGAACAAATCTTCGGCAGAACACCATGGCTCTTGCTTGTAGTTGCTGATGAAAACTTCAACAATAAACCACAGATAGGCAGTGAAAAAACAGCTTTAATAACAGATAGAATAAATAAAAGCAGGAAACAATTAAAAACGATAAGCGCTTTCAGCTACAAATAGCCTTCTTCAGATTGATGTTTTTCATAGTTGGTATTTATCTGCATTAACATGGTGCAACCAAGTGGGTAGGAGAGTTTGTGTAGTGTGCACACAGTAACAGCATATTCAGGCACTAAACATATGTACATTACCGTACACATATTGATGCACAGTTTTATTTTATAGCCAGTTAACTTGATGGTATACCTAGCCTTCTGTTATAGTATTCTAGGCACTGGACCAGTGGAACTGCTGTGTGAATAACTGTTAAATTTTTCTGTGGATTGGGTCCAGCTGTCCAGTACAGCATTCTTCAGCACCTATAGGATGCATTCCAAGTGGGGTGTGCCTCAGGCTGTCAGGCCTCTTTTGCAGTGTTTGAGCTGAATGGAGGGCCTCCTGATGAGCACATATGCAGTCATGTATGTTGTTCAGGGGCATACAGGGAGCACTGTGGAGAGATGTCTGCCATCTACCTGATGTCTGGCAAAGGATGGCATCACCAATATTCAGTCATGTATGTTGTTCAGGGGCTTACAGGGAGAACTGTGGGGAGATGTCTGCCACCTACCTGATGTCTGGCAAAGGATGGCATCACCAATATGCAGTCATGTATGTTGTTCAGGAGCTTACGGGGAGCACTGTGGAGAGATGTCTGCCACCTACCTGATGTCTGGCAAAGGATGGCATCACCATTCCACAGCCTACAGAGAGTCTATAGCATCCCTGCCAATGTAATTCTGGAATCATCTATCTGTGGCCAGCATTCTCATCCCATGGCTACAAAGTACTATAGGGTAGTCTGTACAGCGCACATAGTCCTTCACTTCAGGTAAGGCTACTATTGAGCATTTTGTCCAGTGGGTGCACCTCATCCATTGTTACAGGTTGCAGCTTCCATTAGCTTGTGTGGCTGCACAGTGCAGTGCTGCTCGGACACCATCTACAGGCCAGCCTTATTTTCTTTGTACATATGTATATTGTTGTGTACATACTTTCTTGTTGATGATGATGTTTTGAAGTTGAGAGGTTTTATATACACATTTATATCTCTTTCTTCCATAAACTATTTTCACATGTATTTTGGTGTCCCATTAGTTTTATCTCCCCAGTTGTGTAGTTATAGTGGGATATGGTTGCCTATCAGATCTTGTGTGGGGATCCTTTCAGATGGCTGTGGAAGCGGGAAGGACTTTGTTACCCAGGTAGTTTAGCCTGCTATGTCAGGATAGTATACCACATCTGTGCACCATCACATATCAGCAGGTTATGCCACTGGTGGTATAGTCCTGTGATGGTGCACCCTGTCTGCTACACATGCTTAGTATTTGATTTAGAGTACTGTCTGTGTGTGCTTCTGCGCATCATATCTTGGTTTATGAGTTTCATATATCATATGCACACACATTTTTACTTAAATTGCCAATTGACATCATGGCATAATATGTTTATGAATAGCACAGCTTGTATGTAGTGGTCAGTTAATCAGGGAGTCCTTTTATAAATCTGCAGTTGCCAATCAAGTAATTTATGTGAAAAAGAGAGACCATGTACTTACATGTATGTTGTGCTGAGTATAAGGAAAATTCTTATTTCTCTTTGGATTAGTGTATCTTTACTATTTTTCTGAAAATGCACACAAAAACATTCTGTTTATATTCCCTCTTCCTAATCATCTTATGGTTTAGTCAGTTTATTCACCTTGGTAACCACTGCACGTATCTGTAAAAGAGACACTTTCTACTGCTTCTAACCCCAAATGTCCATGATTATTATTAGTATACCCATGTTCTGATGCATTATTTGTATATTCCAATTCTTCCACTTTTGTCATTTTAAGCTTCAGCTGCTTTGTTTATCCGTTATCTTTCACAGCTTTATTATGTGAAAACACATCTTATACTCCATCTTCTGTTAACTTGAGTCCTTCTCCATGCTACATCTAAAAGGGCCTGAAATGGAATAGTACAGCTAAGTTGTGTCCTGTTTTGTTAACAATTAAAGTGGGAGTTGTATTATTAATGCCCGAGTGAAACTGTTTACATCAGGATTTAATGCTGCCACCGAGGTCTGGTTGAGCGAAGTAAACAAAAAAAGTGAGCATTCTTGTTTTAGTACTTTTCTTTTTTTATATGTTTGTGTAACCTCAGAGGCATAATGAGGTAGTAATTTATAGATTAACGATATGAGGGCAGAACCCCCACATCGGTGGTGCAGAAAAAATATTTAGTGTCCCTCTGTACTATTTTGGTAATTGACATCTTATGCTTGCAGTGTACTGATGTTGATGTTTTAGTGGTGATATTTGGTTGGCCAAGGAGAGGATATCAACGTTACAGTGTGAGCCTGGGACACACTTCAACTTTCATTGGTAAATCATTGTAACACATTTCCTTCATCCTTCCAAGAAGGTCGAAAATTTGGATCTGCATAGGTGTTTGTGCTTTCCACTGTCAATACTTTCTTCCAGCGACAGTTTTCCTCCTTCCACTTTTCACACCCAAGATTGATTCCCCATAAATGTGTTGCCATTCTGGCCACTTTAATGTTGTTATAGCCCCTAAGATTCTCTACTCTCTTACTTCTCTTCCTCAAAAATTCACTCAAACAACTTTATCTGGAATATGCTAGAACTATCTACAGAATCTATTTTTCTCAGCCAGCAGCAAAGTAGAATAAATGTAATGTGAAATGAATGCAGCAGCCTTCATTATTCTCTGCAGTAACCTCCTCACATTCTGCATCCACCTTTTTACTAGATGCTTATACAAGCTCTCCTGTCTTTCAGCTTTACTTCTCATACTGTTTCACTCACTCTACTCGTCTGCTTTCACAACACTCCATTTCCTTCCAGTAACACATGCACGTGCCCACCTTCTTTTAAAATACCTGAACAGTTTCCGTTTCTTCTCTCATTCTCTTTTTCTTTTCCTTTCTCACCCCTATATTTTTCACTCCTATATCTATATATATATATATATATCTATATATATATATATATCTATATCTATATATATATATATATATATATATATATATATATATATATATATATATAGATAGATAGATTTGTGGTACAGTTATGAACATTTCCATTATGCTCCCACTATTTATTTATTTTAATTTGTTGACTGGGCAGGTGGGCTGGACAACTGACCTTTCTTCAGCCATGTCCAGGGTACAATGTTATAAGGATTACAGTCTGTAGAAAAATACAGTAAATGCAAATTGTGTCTCAATTTAAGAGCAAACAGAAACATTATCATGCTACAAATCACTTAAAAGAAAAAGGAAGTAGGCGAAGGTGTACATAGTAAAAACGAGTATAATGAGTTTAGTTATATACAGTGTTGTTAAACTGCCTACGTATATTATGATATAAGATAAATGGATGTATATATGTTCTTTGTTACTGGATCGTGGCAGTGGCATCAGCATCACCCCCCCCCCTTTTTTCCATTTTGTACATGGGATTAGGGTGTCAAATAAATTGGTGACTGTCACCTAGAGCCAGTGTTCACATTGCTGGGCCTTGTCACTGGTCCACATTCTTCATATGTATGAATTCCAGTCTCCACCTCCTTCACCTGTCCCTTCTCCTTTTCACACTGCAGCCTTTTTTCCTTTATTACTCTTATACCTACAGTTTGTATTTCCTGTGTATATTTCCTCACCTCTCCCTAATTTATTTAACTCCATCTATTCCTTCCTCTCCTTTTCCCACTATAGACCCCTTGTCCTTTCTCATACAAAGTAGCTCACCCTTACACCTATAACTTATACTTCCTGTGTATATGCATTCACCTCTCCCTAATTTCTTGAACTCCTTTATTCACTGGACATTGTTCAGGCGAATCAGCTCTGTGCTGAAGGTAGTGAACTAAATCCGGGTCCACTGCTTCCTCAGTTGATTACTTTCTATATTTGCATTTCTTCTTCCTCTTTATCCTCTCCACCCCCCTCTTCCGTTAAGCACCTGACATCAGCACATTGTAATTGTAGAAACATTAACAGTACAAATAAATCAATGGATATCTGGAAAGTACTTTACAAAACAAATGCTCTTTCAGCTGTCAAAAGCACATTGAAGGAGGGGAAGTCCTGTTCTCTGTATCTAAACAATACTTATTTTTTCTCACAAAATAGTTCACAGTGGTTTGAACACTGGATGTGATTCCCTATTAATCTGAAAAGATTTTCAATATATAATTCAAGCTAATGATAAACGTTCATTCTGCTTGGAGATTTAAAGCTGTAATGGCTTAGGCCCAGTTGTAATGAACTTAACCATGCCTCTTCTGTTTCTGTCCTAACACAACATGCAACTTTTCCTCTGTGTTTGTTTGTGGGTATATTCAACCTTTGCCTGATCTGCAACTCTGGCCTTCATTTCAACTTTTCCAAAGTACCCTAACACAGCTTCTAAAATGACTCCCTGCTAGATCCACCTCTTCAGCTACACTCAGAGAAGTTTTAAAACATATGTACTAATTCTCTCAATAGTGACTACACTCCTTTTAAAGTGTACTATAATTCACTACTTATAATTGACTGCTGCACTCCCACAAAGAAAATGTACTACGTGAGAAACTATTTTTAACCAGAGAGCCAAATCTGTGTATTATGCTTGATCCCTGACTGATAGGCTAATCTTAAAAAGAAACTGAGATGTAGTGACAAAATGTGACATCTCTAAATTGTTTTTAACAATCCAATTTACTCTTTACAATTTCTTAAAACATAAAGGCTAGAATTATAACATTCGTTATACTATAAAACTCAACAACTTTAAATTACATTAAATGGAAATTATGCGACAGTAGACCAAACAAAAATGAAACACATTACCCCTTTACTGACTCATTCGACAAAACCATCTCTGATTTTGAATGTGCACTTATAAAGAGCAAGTACTTCTCGACAATAATGATTCACTTCTATAAGTCCTCTCCCCCATCCCTCCTTCTTTCCATGCCAATGATTACATTCCTCACCTTAAATTTCACTTTAAAGTCATTTCACAAAGTTTTATCTGTTTTCATTTTCTCAGGATTTCCAACAATAATTCAGGTTTTCTTAGCAAACTCCCCAAGACGTTCTTAAAAAAGCAGCAAAGATCCACTCACCTCACAGCTACATGTACTGGCCTAATCTTTCTCAAGTGAAAACCATCTCTTCTTACTCCCCACCTGAAGGGTTCTCACTCTGCTCAAGCTGGGAATTACTAACCTATAGCTGACCTACTCCACAAAACACACTGGAAGATATTACCAAAAGTACTTTCTAAACTGATAAAAATACAGCCTACATGGGACCTGATAATATATCCGGCTAGATAATAAAAGTTCCAAACAAACACTGGTAGATTGACTCCTTAATCTATACAACCTGCAACTAGCTTTGTACCCAGGTATGGTACACAGCTGTAGTGATACCACTTCACAAGGAGGGCCCTACCACTGACACCACAATTTACAGACATGCGAGTCTGACAAGGTTTATATTTAAAAGCCATGGAAAACATCATAACAGACTTGGTTGATGCTGATATCAAAAATATTTAATCACTTGATTCCCAACAGTTTGTTTTTGTCAAGGCTAGATCCTGTCTGATGAATCTAGTGAACTTCAAGAAGGTGACACATGCATTGGATGGACATGCTGTCCATCCAGTGCACCTTGACCATGCCAAGGAATTTTATACTAAACCTGATGTCAACATAATAAATACACTAAATATACTCCAAACTGACCCCTGTGTAGTTAGATTGGCTGAAGGACAAAAGCCACCCAGTGAAGGTGACGGGTGCTCCTACAGAGAACATGGAGACCAGTGGAGTTCCCCGAGATCTGTCTGGGACCGCTTCCATTTCTCATCTACTCCCCTGATCTCCACATCACAAATCAGGCTATTTGGTTAATCAGGTTTGCAGATGATTGTAAACTGGTTGTCATTCTCAAGCCCCCATTTGACACACAGGCACTTTGACATGAGCTTGTATTTGTTAATATTGTTGCATTTGGTAAACATTTCCCTCCAGCTTATAGTATACGCAACACCCCGCTTGAAAATGAGAATGTAATTTAAAAGTAATGTACATATCTTATTCATGTTGTGTGTGCCATTTCATATAGGATCATAGGAGGTTACTTGGCTAACGGCCCTGGGGGCCTTACAAGCCTAGTCGAGAGTTTATCCCCAAAAAGAAGCCTCATTCAGCACCTGTCACCCCTGTGAATGAGGGACACACGTGGAACCCCTGGGACAAATTTGTAGTTTCCCATCCACTCATTGAGGTTGCCCTTGAAGAGGGTCAGCGAGGTGCTCTGTTTGACTTATATGGGAAGTCTATTCCAGAGATGAGGCAGCTTCTGGGAGACAAACCTGTCTCTCCAGCAGGTTTTGTTGATGTCGCATATTAGATTCAGGCCTTTTGAATGGGTAGTGTGTCAGAAGTTAGTTATGGAGCATCTCTAGTAGGGCAAGGTCTGAGATTGCCTTGTAGGTGAGACACAGATCACCCGTGAGCAATCTGTACGATATGAGCCCGTCTGCATAGGACATGTTTTAGAGGCCATGGGTTTTCTTTGTGAGGTATTTCAGTTGCCTTTCCCATTGATGCAGATTTTTGGAGAGCTACATCCCAAATGGGGCATTATACTCAATTATTGGTCTAATGAGGGAGGAGTATAGAGAGGTAATAGCCTCTTTTTTTTCTGGATGCAGTCCCTTTACTTATATCTATATTGTAGGGATATAGCTTATGCAAAATGACATAAAGGGCTGCTTTATGGATATATATCTCAGATATTTACATCAGATGTTATGCCTTCTTCATATACATATGCTTGGCATAGATGCTGCATTTCTCAGGAATTAAAACCGAGCTTTTATTCACATATTGTACTTAAGACATTTCACTGTTACATACATAAAAGCAGCTTATTGCTGAAATTGTTTTGTGTGTATGTGTGTGTGTGTGTGTGTATGTGTGTGTGTGTGTGTATATATATATATATATATATATATATATATATATATATATATGTTAATTAATATATATATATTAATTAATTAATTGGGACAATGTTCCTTGAAGAAAAAAATCAGTGGAAGGCTTTCTGAAGAGATGATTGTTGCCTGTTCGTAACTGAAGTAAAAGTGCTTGACAGATCAGCTCTGTCTTAGCCTCTCTATTAATTGTTGTATAATCAATATGTATTTGCTGTTTGGAATGTACTACATGGTGTCAGAAGTAAAGAATGAATATCAGTAAATTAACATTAATTAATAATAATAAATTACTGTGAAAATATGAAAAAACTCCAAATATGACCACATTAACATTGCTGATGCTTCCTGGTAAAGTGGAGCTTCAATGTAAAATGGAATAAATTTGGAGTTCCTGTACCAAAGATTTGAATTTGCAGTACTGCATCTGACAGATTTTATTGTTTTTGTAAATTAAGTATTTTATATAGTTTAATGGGGTAGCAGTTATGAAATGATGCCACATTGTTGTTGAAATAGTGAGATAAATTAATACTGTCTCTGAGATTAATCAAATGGCATGGAGTGTATCAATAGTAAGGGACTGGGAGCAAAGACATTGTGAGAGATCTTTTATGGTTATTAAAAATACACGAAGTTGTTTAAGAATCCACTGAACAACACTTTATTGGATTTAGTGCTTTTGTCAGGCTTTCACCACTAGACTTCCTCAGAATCAAATAAAACCATGTGAATTAACTGTTTAAATATACATCCACTTATGTCACCTGTTAAAATGGTTATGTGAGCAATTATGGAAAGGCATATGCAAAGGTGGAGTTGAAAAGTGTGAAATTCAACTTTTCCAAAATTTGACCATCTGTGATTTGTGTCTCAACTAGTTGAGGAGTTTTCTCACTACTATTAGTTTTGTATTATTGAGTTTATTTTTGGAGAGGGGATTTGCAAAGCATTACTTGCAAAGGTGATAAAATAGTGTTATGGTTCAGTGTACTCTGTATATAGTTACTTTTTAGGTGTTCGCTAGATGTGAATTGCATTATGATGATGGAATTAGACCTGCTGGGTTGATTATGCATAACAATCTAATAGGTTGTTACATAGTGGATGCTACTGCTAATCTCCAAAAATAGCTTAGAAAATGTGAGATGCTTGGAAAATATGAGGCAAAGAGGTAAGTAGGCTATAGAAATGTAAAAAATACTCTGTGGCATTTCAATGTTAATAAATGTTTATAAAGCGTATGTGGTCTGGTGTGTGATATTTTGAAAGTGGATGTGAATGAAACGGGGTGCCAAAATACTGCAGCAGTAATATTATGGTTGAGAACCATGGCAGAAAATAACTGACGAATTTAGGAAGAATATTAAGGAAACAAGCTTGTTCTTTTTTATTATTATTTCCTCCTTTTCTGTAGACCTTTAGTTATGGTTGAGGTATAAAATTGAGGGCAATGATTTAAAATGGCAGAGGGCAAGAAAGATGGAGAGGTGTTCCATGTTTTAGGGATTTCAAATTAATGAATAAACTATGAAGTATATTGGGTACATTTTCACTGGATAATTGAAGAGGTAATGTGTTACATATTGTTAGCATGTCTATGTAAATAACTTCCTTTCTTTTTTTGAAGTTAAGTGTTTTTGATTTGTAAAGTTGTTATTAAAAAGCAGAAGACATCCTAATGCAAATAGTGTGGAGGGTCAGATAGGGTAGTATTATATATAACATACTGATAAGAGATGAAACACAGTAAGAGCATGGCATCAGACTGGCAAAGTTTTTGGAAAGACTGTGATGTTATAATGGGAAGCTGAATTGGCTAAATGGGTGCAAAATCTATAAAAGCATATAGGACATTATCCTGAAAAAGTCAAGTCCGATAACTTACAAATTCATAGCTAACTTATCCATTGTATTGATGCTATTACAAAATGTCACTGGAGTAAAATGCAGCATGGCTTTGGGAAATCAAATGAAAACAGATTCAAAATATTAAAGAAGCTGGTTGCATAAATTCCTGCCTAAAGATGTAATGTCAGCATGCCAATAGTCTAGCAAGTGATGCCAGTCAGCCTAAAGAAGGAACAGTGCTATTAGAGGATGGAGTCCTTATAGCATATAGATCTCGAACACTCATTGATGCACAGATATGAAGTGCACAAATAGAAACAGAACTGTCAGTCATTGTACATGGCTGTGAAAAAAAATTATAACTACAAATATGAGCACACGGTGTTACTAAACTTAGACCAAAATCCAATTTAAAGCATCTTTAAAAAATGAAGCACCAATGAAATTACAGAGGATGTTTCTAAGTCTACAAAAGTTTGGTATTACTGTGACATATAATTCTAGAAAGCAAATTCCCATTGCTGCTTTACTGAGATGAGCATACTAGAAGGAACCAATTAAATAAAGATTTCACAATAATGACAATAGTCTAGTATTTTCCAGTGTCAGCAGGAAAAACAGAATTCAAAAGAAAAATAAAAAGAATGTTAAGCTGTAACAGTTAAAGAATATGATCTTAAAAGGATGGCTGAAAGAAAAAAAAAACCTTGGAGGTATAAAAGCTGGACAAGAAGATAAGAACAGTTATGTTAGACATTGCTAAGTTTTTATTAAGCATTGGTTACTTGAGGCTGTTTTTCCTGACAGTGGGTTAGGAATTTAAAATTCCAGAAACATTTTTTGGAATGGAAGTTTTATCAGATTATCTACAGGCCAATGGGCAAGTTAAACGATTTATAAAACAATGAGAAAACCATTAGATCCTCAAAAACATCATCTATAGCTAGTGCGACTATCACCTAATCCAATTTTAATGGGTCATGGACTTGGATCAGATTTCCCTACTTCATCAATGTTGTTGAAATTGCAACTGGTATTGTGCATCACATGTTTAATAAAACTATGCAGTATGAAACAATACTTAAGCTAGGAAATGTTGCAAGGAAAAGTCCTGGAAGATAAAAATAATGGGTATCAGGAAGCCATTGTATTACAATGAGCTGAAACATCAGAATTCATACATTGTCCAAACACTAGTCTGTATTCTCATTAGACAGAACAGACATCACAGACACACACAACATCTCATAAAAGCTTTCAAATCTTAACAAAAAACTTGGGGCTTTCCTGCAACTTGAACTCATTCATTTGTATATGTAGATAAAAAGACGGTTTCAAAGAAATGAAAGTACTTCCCCAATTCTTGAGTATAGTGACTGCCACATCTTCAGACCTAATGGCCATTGTGGTGGAGTATCAGTATTTGTCGAGTATATCCTCACCTCATGACCGATTCCTTGGGACACCACATTTTAACTATTAGATGTACAAATCACCCTAATGAAGACTAATTGCCACTTCATAACTAGTTATATAGAACACTCTTTATGTTCTGAGCATGATAGCTATATTTTTTTTGTGTGAGACTGATAGAACTACTTTCCGTTTTACTGATCTATTTTGTTTTCTGTTGTAAGAAATCTGCCTGGCCTGGTGTTTTTGTTCTATGAGAAAGATACTGAAGTGATCTAGGCTGCACGTTTCACATATTTTTTCACGACCTCTTGAGTAATACTTAAATATGCAGTACATTTTTGGGCATTGGACTTTTTGCTGAAACAGTTAAGCCTTCATAAAGTAAAGCACTGCTGGTATTCCCTAGTAGTTTTTCCCCATCCATCCTCTCATTTGTTTTTCTGCTTTTTAAACCTGGTTATTTTAAACTGCCCAGTCCTACTGTAAATTTGAGCTTAATAAGCTACTCCCTTTCTATACTTCTGTTAATATATTGAATTATTTATCTGCCTTTCCTTGTGCTTATGTTAAGTGCATTTTGGCTCTCCTTGTCTGTTCTACTGATTTTACTTGCTCTGAATTCATTATCTAGCTAGCTGTTCGATAATTAGTGTATCTTTACACTCTGGCAAGCACTTGTTTTTTTTTACATCAAGCTATCAGTGGATTTTCCATCTAGTGTACTGAGAAGGTAGCCTGGTCTGTTTAAGTTGGGGAAACACTTGAGGTTTCTCCATGTGGTTTTATTGGCTGGAAGGCTTATTTATCAGCTTTTCTTATTTTTAATGCCTTTATAAATTCTGTACAATTGAGTGGCTCTAGGCTCATTTATACAAAGCAAAGTACTTTTATTGAATAAACACACTTTTATAAGCTCTTTAAAGTACACTGCTGTGTCATATGTTTGTTTGTTTGCGGTAGCATTTCAGTCCGGACACTCATTTACTGTGCTTTTACATTAGTAGGACTGAGATTATTCATCTAGTGGCAGTATGTGTTTACCTAGTCTGTCTAAGCTCTGAAACACACAAAAGGGCTCTTAAGTATTTTTTTGCACTTCAGTTATATATTGTGAATGTATGTCAGGCAGTTTAAAAAATGTATTGTCTGCTGCTGATTTAAGTAGTTAATTGCACTATTTTACATTACATCTGTTTTAATTGCACTGTATTGCATTACATCTGCTAGTTGTAGGGATGTTGTAGGTAGTATGTGTGGTCTTGTTACACTTGGGCTCCAAACCAGCTATTTTATATTAAGAAGATTTTTTCTTCACCTTTGTGGCAGAAATGTGCTGATCTAACCCATCTGTCTTGGGGATTGCTGGTGAAAGGCTGATTGTGGGCTTTCATGATTGGTAGTTAGCTTAAGACTTGTTTTTCTTTGCTCAAATTTAAGCCTCATGTCTGTAGGCAAAGCCCCCTACCACATCATAGCTAGCTATATGCCCCCACAATGAAAAAGGAAAAGCATACTGCATACCTGGGGTTACTGGAGTCACTTACCAGACGGCTCAAAACCTTACTCCTGGGAGATTTTAATTATCCTACCTTCGAATGGGAAACATACACAGCCACAAATATGTTTGCTCAGAGGTTCTTGGTTTTTGTCAATTCAAATGCTCTGGAACAGCTGTTCAGCATACCCACAAGTGGCCCATATGTCCTAGATCACAGTACTCGCTAACATGGGACAGCATTGCGCCCACCCCAGTGTGATGTCCTCCCTGGTAAGATCAGATGATAAATCTATCTTGTTTGATGTAATTATAAGACAAGATACCCCATCAAGCTCAAAAACTTACAAATTTTTTAAAGACAAACTTCCTCCTATTAAGTGATTGTATAAAAAGTTTCAAAGTCCCTTTGAATGCAGTTAAAACCAATGCCCTGTATAACTACTTAAACAGTTGTATAGAACTGGCTGTACATGACCGGAGTAAAAACAAACCATCCTGGTGGACACCTAGTATAAACAGGATCTGCAACAAGAGAAAGAAATTAATGTTGAAGAACAAGAGTGAACTGGCACAGAAGAGGAAGAAGTCCCTCTCTAGCTTAAGCAAACAAATTAGAGATCCTGCCAAGTCCTTCAAAGCTAATTATGAAGCAAAAATAGCCTTTCTAGCTAAGAATAATCACAAGGCATTATTTAACTACATCCAAAATCTAAAGGGAATATCCAGCTATGCACTAAACTGGTTGTGGATGGCCCCACCCATACACAATCAGAGATAAGAGCTAACTTGCTAGCTGATAGATTTGGAGCAAACTTCATCTCCTGTCCCCTGGAGTCACCCCCCAAAGTATAACTGCCACCATTCCTCAACCTATTATCTCTAGACAGCATGTCATCTCAGGACTCTACAAGGCCAAAAACAAAGCATAAATGGGACCAGTGAACATCCCAGGTTGCTTTTTAAATCAACTTAAAACATGAACTAGCAGACCCACTTGGATCCTTGTTTAACCACAGCTGGAAAACTGGCTATGTTCCGGCAGAATGGAGGACAGCAACAGTAACCCCTCTGCACAAAGGAGGAACATCAACTGACTCTGGGGAATTATAGGTCCATAAGCCTCACATGCAAGGCCAAGGAAAGAATCATTAGGGACCCTGTTAACAAGGATATAGGTCATCTCCAAACTCTGGATCCAACAAGTTCAGATTCATTAAAGGTAGATTATGCCTGTTTAAACATGGTTGACTTATTTGAGAAAGTCACCAAGGCCCTGGACTAGGGAAAGACAGTGCATAACACCTATTTTGACCTAGCCAAGGCATTTGATACAATCCCCACTCAAGTATTATAGAGAAACTCTCCCGATTGGGAATTAACCCCTACATAACCAGATGGATAGCCAGCTGGCTTACCGACAGAAGTGAGTGACTTCACCTCTAGCAAAAGACCAGTCACCAGTGGCATACCACAGGGTTTTCTGCTGGGCACTTTACTGTTCAGAATTTATTTCTTGGAAGTCCAGACAAACTTGGATGGCCTGTGGTTGACAAAGTCTGCTGATGATTGCAAATTGGGAGCAATCACCAAGTCACCCAAAGATGTTAATATACTGCAGACTGGGTTAACGCAGACAAATGATTGGTGCCAAAACCACAGATTAAAGCTAAATGCAAAATAATTCATTATTATTCCATTTGGAATAGTGGGCATCCCTGCTAATTACATTGTAGACAACACCCCCTTAGTGTAGACCCAGTGATACATGATCTGGATACTAGGGTTGATAGCCTGAACTTTGACCACCACGTATCCACAGTAGTAAAGAAATCCTTCTATGCAGCACATGTTATAAGTAAAGGTATCTCATCTAGAACTAAGGATGTTGTAATTCCATTATACTCAACTCTAATAAGACCAATAATTGAGTATAATGCTCCCTTTTGAATGTATCTCACCAGATGCCTGCAACAAGAGGTTTCTCACCAAGAAATTACAGGGTATACAAAGCAAGTCTTGTGCAGAAATAAAGTCATGTCACTATATTCCATCTCCTACAGGTTGCTAAGTGGTAAACTGTACCTGGCAGTCTCTGTCCTGGCCTTGATTGAAATGCTACACATTCCTAAATCAAACTGCATGAGGGTCACTTGCTCCAGGGATCTTGACCTAGCCTCTGGCATGAACAGGTCATGCTAGAGAAATGGATACATCTCCCAGAGACTGACACTTCTCTGAAACAAGCTTCAAATTTCACGTGAAATAGACCATCTCCTTGACCCTCTTTAAATGCAACCTAGATCAATGGATGGGTGACCACAAACTCACTTATGGAGTGGCTCCCATGTTCCACCTGGACAGAGGCTGTCATTAAGTACCATAGAGCCTTACCTCTGAGAACTTCACTTACCTAACCACCGAGAATTGGGGTAATTTGGGATAAATATGGTTAGGCTTGTAAGGGCTCTAGGGCCATTAGCCTAGTAACATTCTGTGAACCTATGAACACACACCATTAATTCCCACACCTTTTTACTTGGGGGACATTATCCATCAATGAACTGCCTGAACTACACTAAAATGGTCAGCATACTGAATACTTCCTTGACATTATAAATACTCTCTTTTACTAACAGTTAACCATCCTACTAGGGGCCTAAATATCCTGGATCTTTTCCTCAAAGTCATGGCCACGTCTTGTAAATATCCATAGATATTCTGTCTTGTTAAATCAGACCATAAATTAGTCACCTTTCCTTTAAAACTGGTGATACTTCGCCTTGAAAATACAGCTGATTTAGAGACTTCTTTAAAGTAAACCTTCTTTAGTTAATTGATGGGCTATATAAATTCTGCTGCAATCCTGCGATGGATCCCATAGCTAAAGCTGCTGCCTATGCTTTTGACTTCACAACTATTTAATTAAAAGTACTGGGTAAGGCAATCCCTATACACACCAAATATAATGGTGGCACACCCATATAAAGAATGTATATAACAAGAGAAAGAAATTGCTTAATTCTTATAACAGTTCTCATTCTACCTATGTAAAGAGCTCAATAAAACAAACTAAACCTTAAGAAGACAAAGTATGAATTTAAAATAGCCACCAAAGCCAAAACTCATTTCAAATCTTTCTTTAACTATGTTAAGTAACACCAAACAATATTCAGACATGGTCCTTAATAATACTGCACACTCCGACTATAAATAAATGACTAATATTCTTGATGACAAATTTAGTACAAGTTTTACTCCACCCACAGTTACAGCTATTCCACATATTTTTGAATCCTAGTTCTCTTAAAAGCTAAGAACACCTCATCCATTGGCGCTGATTAGTATACCAGGTTATCTGATTATTAGTGTCAATCTAAACCCCTTCTTAACCTCTTTAATCTAAGTCTCTCTAATGGTTACATTCCTGAAGTCTGAAAAATAGTGCAATGCCATTACATACGTGGGGCCCGATTTTGGTCCCTGTTAACTATAGATCAATTAGTCTGACAAGCCTCATAAGAAAATTTGTGGAATGTATTATATCAGATATCATTAATTTGGACATTAAAAATATCTAACCATGTACTACAGGGCTACATCCATCACTAGGCGACCTAGGCATCTGCCTAGGACCTGGTGCTGGATGGGGTGGCCTAGCCACAACATTAATTTAAAAAAAAAGTTTTCTTGCTATACTGCTGCCTGCTGCTTTAAAAAGCATTTTTCCTACTCTCAGATTTGTGCCTGCATGTGTCCTATTGCTTTAAAAATTTCTAGCCAATGAGACAGAGCAAATATTTGGATGCAGAGTAACAGAGTGATTTGATTACCCAGCTGAGAACTTCAGTAGGTATAAACTACTGGAATAAGCAGAACAAGCAGCAGCATTATGGCTGGAGCCATACAGTTACTGACATGGGTAAAATAGTGATTGATTTCTCAGCCAGAAATGAGCGTATTGAATTTGCAGGTACAAACTGCAGCCAGAAAGAGAACACCACATTGAGGTGTGTGTGTGTGTGTGTGTGTGTGTGTGTGTGTGTGTGTGTGTGTGTGTGTGTGTGTGTGTGTTACAGTATGAGAGAGAATGTGTGTTTCTGTGTGTATGTTGCTGTGAGAGAGATTAGGTGTGTGTGTGAGATTTTGTGTGTGTGTGTATGTATATGTATATGTGTATATATATATATATATATATATATATATATATATATATATATATATATATATATATATATATATATATATATATATATATAATACACACACCTCTTAACCTAATTAAGTGCAAGAAATCTGGAAAAAAGCCTGACATAATGGTGGGATAAATAGGGACAGATTTTAAATATAGCTCTTATAAACATAGAAAGTTGGTAGAATAATAGCATTTGTGTTAGCATGCATTTTCTGAAGGATATGAAGTCTGAAACTCAAATGTATGTCATTTATTTAGTGACAGCAATCCTCAGGTCTTTATAGTGATTTGACAGAAAACCATAATTTTGAGGAACAGTACATAAATATGAGACAATCATCTGGACAGTTGAGAGGTATGTGTGTGTGTGTGTTGCTGTGTGTGAGTGATAGTAAGTGTGTGTGTTGATGTGTGAGAGAGTAGGGGTGTATGTGCATACCTCTCAACCTCTTAAGTGCAAGAAATCTGGACAAAGCCTAACATAATGGGGCGACGGATTTTAAACACTGGCCTTATAAACTTAGAGAGTTACTAGAATTATAGCATTTGTCTTAATATGCATTTCTGAAGGATATGAAGTCTGAAACTCAAGTGTATGTCATTATTTAATGATGGCAGTCCTCAGATCTTCCCAGTGATTTGCCAGAAAAAAATGCAGATTTTACAATATACAGTCCAAAAATATGAGGAAAAAATCTGTACATTCTGTGAAAATCTGGACAGTTAAGAGGTATGTGTGTTGCTATGTGCGAAAGAGTAGGGTTGTGTGTTGTTGTTTGAGAGAGAGTACAGGGTGTGTGTGTGTGTGCGCGCATGCGTTTGTGCGTGCATGTGTGTGTGTGTGTGTGTTGCTATGTGAGAGGTATGGTATGTAATGTTCTAGTTTGGGAGGGGGCAGGTTAGTCAATTAACTTGTTCAGGCTTGACCCTGTAACTTGGTTACAGGAGACAAGAGCCTGAATCCTCTATAACTACCAGACTGCTGAAGGAATTGGGCTTCAGTGGAGACAAAAGCTTGAATCCTCTATACCAACTACTAGACTTCTGACATAATTGTACATTTTCAGTGAATTGTGAGTTTCAGTGCATTTTCATAGAACTGTGAGTCTCAAGGGAAGAGAAATTTACTGTTACTCATGCTAAATCTGTTTTCAATCACTGTTTGTGCTGTAGAATTTGAAAGCAGTGTTAGTAGCATAATTAATTGTTGTTGGTTAGTCGGTCATTCCCTATTGCAATATTACCAACTTACCAATTTTTTTATGTAACACAATATAGGCAATTGTTTCTTCAAGGGCAGGAGGCACTGAGTTTGTAGATGAAAGACATGGAAATGTAAATTTGTTTGCTAGTAGCAACCTCTTCATTGGTTATAGATCTCTTTAATGTGGAATTATTCAGATGGCTTTTACTTCTGCAGAGATTGTGCTTATTGACTGATATTGCTGGACTGTAATGGCAGACGTTTGAATGGCCTTGGCCTTTGGTTGACATTTTCTGAAACTGGTAGTTTTTTCATTATTGGTTCATACATTGTTTCATTGCTTTCTGGAAGAATGTTCAAAAATTCAAATTTAAAACACATTCTAACAAGTGGCACTACGTTATACAAAGAATATAATTTAATACAATCAGGGAGATGAAAAAAAAGGAATACATGCATGTATGCATGGCCCTAAAAATGTGTGCAAGGAGCCTATAGTTTGAAAATCGCCAGAAGTAAACTTAATCTTCCACTGGCCAGATGTTTTCTTTGAATGGGGATATTAATGCAGTTTCAATGAATGTGAGCTTCAATGGCAGAGAAGTTTACTGCTCATGCTAATTCTGTTTTCATTGTGAGACTGTATTATTTAGCAAATGGCTATCAGTGTTTGTGTTATTTTATTTCGATATCTGTAATCATTGTAGAAGTAAATAAGAAAACAGTATGCACACTGATTGATAGGTATGAACAGTGTTTATGGTAACTGGGAGAAATGGCCAAGTAATGGAAGACCAGAATGGCTGGGCAGGAAGCTGGTGTTTGGGTGGGGAGGTAGTTGCAGGACATATCTTTTTTACTTCTTAGACTAACTGACCTTTTATACCACTGATTACTGACAGTATATCTGCAAGGTTTGTACCTAAACACAGAGAATCTAAAATTTCCTTCACATCAAAATTCTCTTATTCATTCCACCTTTCATTTCTTAGGTTACTTCATATTATTATTTTTGTCTGTATTGTATGTATATGCAGAATGTCATAAAGGGTGCATCTTTTGTGATTTATGGCTAGCAATTTACAAATTGCAAAAATTGTGGCAATTTTATTTATTTTGTAAACTAGTTAATTATATTATGTGTAACTTGAAGAGGGAAGGGAGAGAGGGCATCGACACACCCCTTCAAAAATGCACAAATGAACAATTATATTAACTCAAGGATAATGCAGGTAAATTTTAAGATTATCCACTATCATCCTTAATTTTTTATCCACTGTCATCCTTAATAATTTGCTGTGAAAAGTGACTTCAATTGTTCTGTTACTAACAGAGAAGATTTTTTTTCATGAAAGAGGATTTGGAGAAAAAAGAAGTACTTTTTTTTTGGGGGGGGGGTGCCTTAATAAAACGTATGGATAATCCACCTTTTTGTTTACAAAAAAGCACTGCTTTTGTCTTTATTGGCTCATACATTTTGTTTCACTGCTTAATAGAAAAATGAAGTCCAAGAAACAGGTGTAGAATAGATAGATGTACTGATAAACCAACAGAAAGTTCAAAATCCAGTAACAATAATCATAGCATGACCATTCATATAAAACAGGGTTTCTTACATAGAGCTTTCAAGTTGAAACTGTTTTTTCAAGAAACTTAATGGAAAAATGTTCATAACTACACATTTAAAATGCAGTCTAACATGTTGCTGTATTAAACAGGAAATACATTTAAAACAATTGGGAAGGTGAATCTAAGAACTGATGCATTTATGCATGCTCCTAAAAATGTATACAGAGGGTCCAAGGTTTGAAAACAGCCCATGGGAAAGGAACACTTAATCAACCACTGTCTAGGTACATTTTCAATGAATGTTAATTTCATTGCATTTCCAATTTGTTGGGACAGATTATGGCTACCCTGCGATCTATAGCAAGATAAAGTAGATCTGAATGAATGAGTGACTGACTGTTAGCTGAACTAATTGCTAATTATTTTAACTGTGTGACTTTGTGTGTATAAATCTACCTGTACTAACCAAAATCTAGCTTACTGAAGCCCAACTTACTGATTACAGTTTACCCTCCAGTGCAGTTGATTGTGGGAGTAAGCAATTAATAAAAAAAAAACAAAACTATATATATATATATATATATATATATATATATATATATATATATATATATATATATATATATATATATATAATCATTTAAAGGTCTTATTCCAGCTGACAGATCAACCTTAACTTATTTTTTGATATACAATTGACCTTATTCTTTTCACTGGAAATTGAGGCATACAGTCCTTTAAGAAGACAATCCTAAATTCCCAGTAGCCTAAATGCATTGTCTGGTTATGTGACTTACTCATGGTCACACAGTATGCAAATAAAGGTAGAAATATTCAAACTCCTTTGGCACAGGAAGCAGCTTTGTTACAAGTTAGAGCTTCAGTCCTGCGTGTTAACTTTGCTGACATTATAGGCTCATTTGACTCTCTGTTGATTATCTTTACGTCTAACTTTTTGATGAATACCATGTAATCTATCTACCACCGGCCGATTATAGAACAATATCAGATCTTATTTACAACTGTCTGATCTACTCATTATTTTAGCACTATTACTATTTAATATTGTATTTGAAATGTTGGGACCTGTTAGAATGAGTCCAGAATTGTAGAGACTGAATGACTGAAAAGACAGACTTGCGTATACCAAGCCTGAGATGGCCATTTCCCAGAATATTCCCTTTTCTCTGAGGTATGGTGATCGCAAGAGTTTGGATATTTATGATCAGGAAGTGTAGGGAGTTTGCCTCCCTGCAAAAAGAAAAAAAGTTTAAAAGAGAAGAGTGATGTTTGAAATTTGCTCTTCTCTGGGATTTTGTCTTTTTACAGCTAGTCAGTACTCAGCATTTCAGGTGCCGACATTTCACCGGGGAGCCATTTCTATACGTTAGTGTGTGACACATTTCTTTTTTGAGAACGTAACCTATCTTTTATAAATAATTTGCCTAAGACTGAGGATGTACAGTCTCCATGTAAAACATTACTTGTGTGTTATGTTGTGTTATGTATTATAGTTAGTATTAATTCCATAGTACTACTATTCTGTAATACTTGTATTCAGCAATAATGTCTTGACTGAAGAATTGCATGAGAGGTCCTTTTCAGTCCTGTTTATCTGCCTGCAATAAATAAAATAAATAAAAAATGAAAATGCATCATTTTTTCATGGGATCTGTATGCCCTGAAACCCACTGTTACTTGTAATTATATTGCCTTCAATGTTTCACCAAATCAGAGAAAAGAGAAATCGGTTAATACTCTTCTGTGAGGTTATGGTATCTGAGAGGTAGCACTTTTAATTTATATGGGGGGGGGGGTTACAACCCCTGCTTTGTGCAGAGGAACACAGCAGCCTGCAAAAACATGAGTAAATATGTTATCTGAAAAACACTGCAGTAGTCTGCCAGACAGAGTTTTGTGTCTGTGTTTGTGTGTGTGCACATGCGCGTACAGGCTCAAGATAAATATATGTTAATATCTTTCTCTCTATCTCTATATGTCTGTAATTATCCTTCTGTCTACCTATCTATCTCGCTATTAGTATGGAATTAACTGGTGACATGCAGAAACACCAAAACATATCACATCAATGCCAGCATGTCAACAGCATACATAAATGAAACTACACTGACTGTAACAGGAAACATTCTCCTTTTGCAATTGTTGCCCCATCCCCCAAAAAATCTACCACAATCTACATAGTGCTATAGAAAGGGTTTCTAGTAAAATAATGTGTAGGGTTGGAGTTACGAGCAGGGTTAAGGTTAGCACACATGAGTAGGGGTGGGCAGGAAGGCTTTGCAGTCCCCTAAACAAATTATGTATGACAGCATACAACAGAAACTCTGTTCTTTCTTTCTCTACCCCTTAGTCTAACTCTAAATGGTTGGGACACACACACACACACACACACACACACACACACACACACACACACACACACACACACACATATGCACACTTTCAACACTAACGTGAAAAGTTTAAGAATTAGCATGCACTCCAACTTACAACTGCACGTGCATCTCCTCAGAAGAAGCAATATTCAATGCTTCTCCTTTCACTGACTCCTGCACTTAACAGTGCATGTTTTTTTACACATTCTGACATCATAAATATCTCCTGATATGCACTGAATTCAACAGAAAGTACTTTAAAATTTTATATATATATATATATATATATATATATGTGTGAGTGTATCTCATGAAATGTTGAACACTCACAAGAACAAACTTATAAAATGCAATCATTTTAGAATGAATCTCAAATGATGGAAACTCTACAAAAGGAAAAATTCATCTTTTTTATTGCATAGGGCAAACCCTGCTGCCACCCCACACCTCCTGCTAATTACATATACTGACTCCATGATTGCATAACAGCAGGGTAAGGGGACACTTCCTTACCCTGTTGCAATGTGATCCCATACAAAAGCCTGCTGGCAAAAACTCAATTTGAAAGAATGATCATTCATATGACTGTTTGATTTTTTTTTTTTTTTTTTACAATAGTAAAAAGTGTCTGCCCATATGAGTATTTGCTCTTTCAAATTCTAGCCATACACACACACTTACATATATTTATATATAAATATTATTTATATCATGCCCTCAAACCATCATTCACGGAGTGTATGAACAACTGATCAAGCAGCGCTATTTATATCAAAGCCATCAAAACATAAAGCAAATAATTTTTAACACTGTTTTTACGGGGGCAGTCCGCCTTACTTCTACCATATCCCCGCTATTCGTATACACACATATGATATATACTAAATCCAATATTGCATCACAGGAAGGAGGAGTAAATCTCCTTGCCTAACTTTTAATCTCAGCAAATCAACACAAATCAAAGTGCTATGCAACGTAGATCGCTGATCACAATCGGCACCCTACCTGTTGATAAGATGCACAAAAATATTATACAACCTTTCAAATAGCTTTCCAATCACCACTAACCTGCACAACATCTAAAATTCAACAGGGTACATTAACAAACAAGTGCACACACATGCTCGCTCAAGCAAAACCATTCAAAACATAACAAACCATGCATTCCTATTCAAACCTAACTATGTACTTATAAATAGCACCTACCACATGCATACAATACAAGACAAATTCAAAGAAACCAATTCTGATGAAATACGTTATGAAGCTGTCTCTGTGAAGCCTATTCCATCCTATGTATGTCATTTTCAATTAATTGTATAGGGGTCAGGATAAAAATGTTTATTTTTTTTGTTATCATTCCTCACTTATCAACAGTTTATTTATACTCTTCCTACAGCGTCTGTTTAATTAATAATAGTGTAAACCTGTCACCTTTTATGTACTTTCTAAAAATCAGCAGTTGGCTTCAAGCACTATATGCGCAAACACACATTCAATACCAAATATCTCAGACCATATAAAACAATTACTATAAATACAGAATCTGAAGTAGGGACTTAATTTGTCAGCAACCTGTGGGTCTTGGATCCGATATCGGATCCGAGCTGGCAACTTGTTTCATAGCTAATGGATCCGAGCTCCTAGCTCCTCCCCTCACCCATAATCCCCTGCCAACCCTCCATGACCTCAGATCTAGTTTGCCGTGCTTGTGAGTAGCTGGATTTTTCAGAGCTCTTAGCGACTTATTCAGATAAGTGTATTTTCTTCCTTCCTTTATGTCTTTAAATTTAAAACAGTGTGTAAGTGTTAGGTTCCCTTTATTATTTGTACCTACCTTTTACATAGTTTTTTCCCTCCCCTCGCTGGTCGTTAGTGAGTGTGTGTTTGTGTTTTGGGGCCTGTGTGCTTGTGTAGTACTTTTCTTCCCTCAGTATGGCAGAGGCCCCAAATGCCATTTTTTCTAAATGTACCGAGTGTGGCCATAAGCTCTCCCCGGCTGATGGCCACACTCAGTGCATTCGGTGCCTTGGGGTTGAACACCTCTCCTCAGGCTGTACCATTTGTGCAGCATTCAACCCCAGGGCACTGAAAGAGCAGAGGTCGAAGCTGGTCCTGGCGGGACTTTTGCCCCCAGACTCGGCTTCGGCCCCTGCTCCTCCCGTGGCACTACCCACTGCCTGTGGGGATAGCCACTCCTGCCCCCCTTCCTTCGGCCGGGACTCAGCCCCCCTTCCTTCGGCCGGGACTCAAACTCCCGCTAAAGCGCCGGAGGACAGGGAGGCCAGGAGGGAGAAACAGAGGGAGAAGCACCACAAGCAGCAGGCCGAGGCCTCCGCTTCGGCCCCGCCGGCTAAGTGGACTTCTCCCTCCACAGCTTCTAGGTCTCCTCCTCCTCTGCTCCGATCTCCTTGTTTCTCCCCAGGACCCGAGGAGGAGGAGGCCCAATCTCCAACGAGGTCATCGAGGCGGCATTCCAGGCCTGCCTCAGTGGCCTCATCGAGATCGACTTACAGTATGTCAGATTCAGACTTGGACCGGATGATGCGAAGGTTCATCCAGGCCCAGCTGCAGATGGGAGTGCTCTTGCATCCCCCCCCTTTGGGGGGGGGAGCTCGACACCCTTTTTTGCTCCAATTGCTCCTTCTCCGACCCGCTTCCCGGGTTCGGAGCGTTTGGAGCAGGGCAGCGTCGGAGCCGGGGGTGGGTCGGCGCCGACAATACTTGGTACTTAGGATCTGACCCTGCCCTCGAGTCTGTCGGATCCGACCTCCAGGAGCAGTGGGCTGAGCTTCGGATCCGAGGGATTCAGTGTGCCTTCGGCTCCGTCCAGGTCTGAGCACACTGGTCCTTCAGATCCAACTGTCTCGGCGCCGGCACCGATCCCTTCATCGGATCCAAGTGGGAGTCGGCTCTCTGAGCCCAGGGAGAGCGGTTCCCCCTCGGCCTTCGATGTAGTGGAGAGGGCTCTGTCGAGAGCATCCGGACCCCCAGCCCTTGTCTCGGCTCCACCCTGCACTCCCTCTCTGCTGGGCCAGGCTTCCATCACCTGGCCACAGGGACAGCCTGCTTCAATGTCCCAGGTTGTTCCACTGGAACAGGATGTTGCTGGCGAGACCTCCTTGGACAGCCCCCTTTAGGAAGTGCCTCGCAAACACTTGGCACAAGTGTAAGAGGAGGCACATGGACTCCCCTGAGTCCTTAACCGAAGACACAGACTTGGATGAAGGGGAAGGCTCCCCAAGATCACACCCCTGAGGATGTCTCCTTTGGAGACATCATGGAAATGCTTAGGATCAGAGGTGGGTGGTCTGCCCCCAAGGCTTCCTCCGACGAGTCCGTGTTTCTGGAGGCATTCGAAGCAGGCCTGTCTACCTCTTGGGTGTCCCCCTCTGGCTGACCCCCTGGTGGACCTTATTACCACCAGGGCGTGGAAGGACCTGGACACCGTGGAGCCAGTCCCTAAGCGCCCGGACAGGATACTGAGCCCCCCCTGCAGACCGGTCCCACTGGAGCAAGGGTCCCCCCGTAGATGCCATGTTGACGGCGGCAGCCACGAAGAGGGAACTAGCTCAGGAGAGCCCCTCAGTCCATCCACTGAGCAAGGAGTCCCGCTCGATGGATCGCTTAGGGAAGCAAGTTTTTAGTTCAGCGACCTTTTCGGTAAGGTCCCTGAACTATATGGTATGGCACACGTCATCAGGATGCAGCGGGATCTTATCAAAGAATACGCTGCCTCCCCCCCGAGTCCATGTCGGCGGAGGACAAACAGTTGTACTCCACCCAAATGGCCACTCAGAGATCCATCTCGAATATCTCAATCAGGCTATTGTCCCACACCACCGAGGGAGCCGCTAGAGCTAGCGGAGCGGGCCTAGTCATGAGACGTCAGGCCTGGCTCCAGCATTGTGACTTTGCAGAGCCCTTTAAAGCTTCCTTTGCGAATGCCCCTTTCAATGGTTCTGCCCTGTTTGGCAAAACTGTTCGCAAGACGCTAGTCCAGAGCGAGAAGAATGGGAAGATGTTGTCTGCCGTCAGAGTTTGCTTCTCTGCTCGCCAGCGGTCCTTTTCGAAGAACCAAAAGGGTCAGAAGAAGATGTGGTTCCGAAAATCGCAACATTCCCAACCCGCTCCGGACAACCAGCCCTTCCGTGGCAGAGGAGGACAGGGAGGACGCCGCCCCAGGGGCAGAGGGGCTCCGAGGAACTTTGGGTCCAGAGAGCCCTTCTCTGACCGGCCCATGCAGCAACCCTGAAGGGTTGCCTGGCTGCTCCCCTCTGGAGGCAGTTGGAGGGCGCTTCTCTGAGCACCTAGCGGCATGGGAGTCCATCACGTCAGACTGCTGGGTGCTTTGAATTATATCCAGAGGGTACAAAATTCCAATTCTTCATGTCCCCAAAATCAGGAACCTCCCTGATGTACCACCCGATCAGAGGGAGGCTGCAGCCGCAGAAATCCAGCAGCTGCTAGGAAAAAGAGCCATCCAGCCTGTCCACCAAGACCAGCTCGGATTAGGGTTCTACTCCAGGTTCTTTCTGGTGCCAAAAAAGACGGGGGACTTGAGACCAATTCTGGATCCCAGTCCGGATCTAATCTCCCATCCGTCGGGCTTGTCGACCCCAAATCTGGACAGTCTGAAGCTGACAGCTTGATTGCTCCAGTTCCTCTCATAGTTAGGACTCCCGGTATCTCTTCATCAGTCAAAGCCATCCTCGTGGCAACGCATAAACCTTCCACCAGGAAAGTGTACCGCAGTAAATGGAAACATTTTTCCGTCTGGGCGGAGCATCATAATCTAGATCCCTTTACGGCCCCTCTTCCATCCGTACTAGACTTCCTAACAGGACTCTTTCAGGAAGGCGCTAATTGCTCAACCACCAAAGTACAATTGGCGGCCATCTCCCATTACCATGTGGGACATGACACAGGGCCCTTGATGTTGGCCAAATTGTGTAAAACTTTTCTCAAGGGTACTTTTCTGTTCAGACCCCCTATCAATGAAGCCGTACCCCCTTGGGATCTTTCACTAGTTCTTCAAGCCCTAATTGCTCCCCCATTTGAGCCTGCCGCTTCAGTGGATCTCAAATACTTGTCCTGGAAAACAGCATTCCTTGTAGCCATTACTTCAGCGAAAAGAGTGTCGGAACTTCAAGCCCTTTCTGTGAAGCCTCCTTATTTGATTTTTCATCCGGACAGATTGTACCTCAGGACCAATCCCTCCTTCCTTCCCAAAATAGCATCAGAAACCAATATAAATCAATCCATAAATCTACCGGTCTTCTTTCCTAAATATCAGAATAAAGGAGAGTACAAGCTGCACTCAGATGTTCATAGGCAGCTACGTTTTTATACTCATAGGACTGCTGGTCACAGGCAATCCGACCAGCTGTTCATTTCCTTTGCCAAATTCAATTTGGGGAAAGCAGTCTCAAAAATCACCTTGTCACACTGGATTTCCCAATGTATTCTTTTAGCGTACCAAGCTTCTGGGAGACCCGCACCTGGAGGAGTTGGCACACATTCCACTCGTTCCATCTCTACTTCTGCTGCCTTCAAATCTAGAGTTCTGTTGGATGATATTTGTTCGTCAGCCACTTGGGCCTCATCTCATAAATTTATTAACCACTACAAACTGGACATAATTTCTAGAGGGAGAGCATCCTTTGGCTCTGCGGTGCTCCGCAATATCCTTCCATGATGGCCACCCAAGATTCAGGTAGCTGGGGATTCTGTCCCACAGGTTGCTGACAAATGAAGTCCCTACTTCAGATTAAGAAGTTATGTACTCACCATAACGTTCCATCTGAGTAGGTGGCTTCATTTGTCTGCAACCATCCCCCCTCCTTCCCCCTGGCCTTCAGAATGGATCTATGTAGGTTGTTTATTGGAATACCCTTTTTGGGTATCTATAGAGGGTCAAACTTGATCTGAGGTCATGGAGGGTTGGCAGGGGATTATGGGTGAGGGGAGGAGCTAGGAGCTCGGATCCATTAGCTATGAAACAAGTTGCCAGCTTGGATCTGATATCGGATCCAAGACCCACAGGTTGCAGACAAATGAAGCCACCTACTCAGATGGAACGTTATGGTAAGTACATAACTTCTTATTTACATTTACCAAAAAGTAAAATACATCTAAATGTACACTTACAAAAAAGAAAATAAAGATAAAAGAGTAGAACACATAGCATTAGGTCAGAAGAAAGGGCACAATGACATTAAATATTTATGGCTGAATTTTAATTAGTACATGATGACAGTGCTCCATTCTATTTTTTTTTTCTGCAAGCATGGACTGGTGTAATTATACACTTGTACTGTTTTCCCTAGTACATTGAGAATCATGCAATGACTCTGTAGTGCATCCATAGTCACCATTTCTACAGAAATGCCAATTTATTACAAAGCTTGACCTTATTATTTCCTGGACGTGTAAATACAAGTTCCTGCTATTTCATCCCAGTGCTAAAACTGTTATAAGCCAAATATGAAGCATTGTAACAAGAAGTGTAAATCATGTCGGGATAAAATGGCATAGAAAGCTGTTGCCCTAATTGTGTAAAAAAACTAAAACAATCTAGGGCAGTTTCTGTTAATACTGGGTTTTCTACTTAAAGCTTAAAATATATTAACCACTTTGAAAATTTTTTTTCAGGATATTTTCTTTGCTGTCTGCTGGGTACATATTGTCCATCTGTTCTGTATGGCATTATCTAATAAGAGGCGTTGGCATACAATTTTTAATATGCATTGTTAGCTACCTCGCCCTTTCTTCTACTCAGAACACTTTATTGTGTTTTGCAAGACATTTCCAGATAATTGCATCACTGTGTTAGTTAGTTTTGTAGAGCAACAGTGCTTTTCATTTTTCCAGGTTCAGGCAATCCCTCGAGTTCCCCAATCAATAGTGCTTTATGAAAAGGTCTTGTTGTTCAATAAGAATCCTTGCTTAAAGTTGCTGCTTGTCATTTTGACAAATTATAGTGCAGTGTTATTGGAAAAAAAGTGCCATTAAGTGAGTCTATGATATTTTCTCAGCTGTGTTTCAACATTCAGGGGGTGGAATACTGTACTGCTGCTGAAATTCAAATGCACCATTTTCAATCAGCGTAATTCCAGATATTGGTGTTAGGAGATGACACTTGAACCTACAAATCTTTAAAGACTGCATCACTTTGTTCAGTTAGAAAACTGTGTAATATTAAGATATGGTGTGCATTACATTTCTGTACTATTACTTATTAAAAAGCAGGCTCCTTAAACTACGAGAATGATGTAGAATTGTACGAGAATGATGTAGAAATGCTCTGAAGTTAAATGGATTGGTCTTTGTCAAAGTGGAGAATAACAGGACTCTGACCTAGATCTTCACGCCAATATCTTAACGTCTTTGCTCCAAAGTCCTCAATCTAATCCTTATTCTTTCATTTTTTTGCTTAAGTGGATAGAAAACATGGCCTGTATCTAATCATTTCAAGATATTTATAGCGTACGATGGGACTATTATGTCTACGTGCTCACAATCTTCAGGTTTGGTTTGATAATAATGCTTTAGATTGCAAATCCAGTATTGTTGTCTTTTAAACAATTTAGTGGGTTCATATACCACCTTCATCAGTTTATAAGGTAAATAGGTAAATGCATTTTAATAGTTAATTCATATGATGCTGAAATTCTGTAAACATGTCATCATTAAATGACCACCTGTAGCTACTTTTATTTCTGATTTTGGCTGATAAATGCAGGGATCGATGTGTCATTCTTGCAGCTGTAATAGTATAGCTGACAGCAGTTTTATTTCAGGTAGAGAAAAACTGTAAGAAAACTTAGGGGTGGAACACCCTTTTTATTTCCTGATACAAAATATTTCTTTCAGATCATTTAGAAAACTGTCAATATCTAGAGTACAGGTGTGCTACCCGGATTCATCAGAAGTTTATCAAATCTTACCTTATTTAGTAGGCAGCTTCATAATTATGGCTAATTGTCCCCTTGTTCATAAATGAAAAAATAAATACCTGTCCATGGGGCCAGAATGTTACAGCTGAAAATCCTTGCACAGTTTACAAAACATTTCCTTCTGCCCTAGAAGTAAAGGTAAACAAAGATGGTTCTTAATGTATAGTACAACTGAAGATGTTTCTACTAGCAAAGCAACAGTTTTTGCAACAAAAATTGATACAGCCTTCTCTGGAAGGGAAACAAATAAGATAAAAGCATATCTTGGAAGCAATCAAAAAAGTTACATGTACTACTTCTTTTGTGCATGTGTTCACATACATTATAAGCTTCTCTGCTATGAATCTTGAGACAATGGTGCAGATTAAGGTTCCACTTCAAAGCTTCGGTGTAAACTGAAAAAAGAATGAAATGAACAAAGGCTTTTAATTAGTGAGTGATCCATGATGTCTGTCAGATACTACAGTGTACTAAAAATATGTATAAGTTTTCTTTCTCTGTCTTTCATGCTAATGTCACCATCTTGCATTGCAGTCTCAAAATAAAAAGCACCTTTTTTATGACTGTGAATGTCTTGGTTTAAATACTGTATTGTTCAGCATTGAGCATGCACTCTACTCAACTAGAGAACAAAGAATGATATGGAGAAACAGACATTGTTAGCTCCTTTATGTTTTTAGCATAAGAAATCTGAGAATTAAAATGTAATTCATGAGAAAAAAAAGAAAAGATTGGACAATATACATAAAACAGGATGTAAGAAAAGCTAGTGTAGCATCAATGTAGGAAATAAGACAGGATGGTTTAGAGAAGCATGTCTATAAGTATTCATCATCTGGGTAATAAAACTATAAACTTGGAAGACCTAGTGAGAGAAGAGGAACTGAATATAGCAAAGAAGCCCATAATCTGGTCTCATTAAAATGCTTGACCGGTTTTATGTGTATGAAAGTATTCTCTGTTTAAAAGTGGACTATGTGATGTCTATGAAAATGTTATACAGAGATTACAGTTCAGGTAGTAAATGGGAAACAGTCAGCCCTTATGCCAGTGACACTGTGAAAGTTAAGGCAATGCTGGGAGAGCAGGGGATGCTACCAATACAACAGTGTGGTTGCTTGTGAAAGGAGGAGATCTCTAGCTGTACAACTATGATCTACAGGACTCCAGCATAGGGAGTGAATAATGAGACAGAAGCTGCAGAAACAGAGATGTTTCTGATAACATATGTCAACTTACCACACTGGCACAAATGACGACTACATATAAAGATTTCTAATCCACCTAGCCTTACTTATTACCACTAAATGCTGAATAACGTGCAGGTCCTAGCCTCCTCCACAGCTCCATATCTAGTCATGCATTTTTGAATACTCCTCCCTCTGTTTGTTAACAGATTCGTCACATTGCCCTTGAGACGTTCTCCCTTGGTCTTGTGACTGTATTATCCAGTTTTCATGCGTATCTCATTATAGAAAATCCCCTACATTTGAGTTCAGTTAGTCTTATAAAGTTTCTGTCTTGTCACTGCCTCCATTACCTACTGAAATTGCACATTCTAATTTACCTTAATGCCTCTGTTTGTTTCTCTATGGTGTTTGATAAGGTTTAGTACAATTTATTTTCCACCTGTAAATTTCCTCCATTTTGCTATACCTTTAAAGCAAGAGAGACTCCAAAAATGTCATTTATTCAGTGGGATCTAAAGCAAATACTTATACAGAGGGATAGTAAACATAAAAGTCTTTTGCTAGTGACTCTTCCTGTACATCTCCGCTTTCTCCAGTCTGTCTTACTGTTATGTTATATTGTTGGTATAATTTTAAGGTAAACTGATGTAATTATGTCAGATCATTTTCCTTGTCTGTTGACTCTAATTTTCTCTTAGACCATGCACTCTCTCTCTCTCCAGTAATTTGGTGCTCAGTTGTATTACATTGCGTTTTGTTACACTCATTCTAATTTGTCATCTTCCGTATCCTAACTGCTTTAAACTAAGGCCAGCACACAAGTTCAGAGTAAACAGATTCTACTACGTATAATTTGTATTGTGATTGGGAAGACACTGTGACCTACAGGAACATTTTATTCATAATTCATACCATTAAAAGGATACAGAAGTATATAAAACAATTACATTTTAAAACATAGAACACTAATGCAATTGCAAGCAACCCATCAACAAATAAGGGCAGTCCATAAACAAATACTGCAAGAGGAATACAGATTGGTGATGCCATACTTTGGGTGGTTAGCCCCGTTTGCTTTTCTGAGGTCATGACTGTAAATGAATACAGATTTGCTTGCAGATTAAGCAGAGTGAGTACCTCAGTAGTCCACACACTCAGTTGTGATACTAGAAAAAAAAAAGTTTGTGGGTTTACCCCGAATCCAGGTGCCCAGATTCTCATTGTAGTAGTCGGACTGTAATGCATCAAAGGGGAAAGATGCATCATTGGTGCCTCATTGTTCAGATGAAATGCTAAATAAGTTTCCATCTATTTCACTTGGCTGTAGCTAAGATGAGGGCTAAAGATTCCATGACATCTGTTGACAAGACATTTTTTATTAAAGATAATACAAAGAGAAGAAAAACAGCATCATTAAAAATGCCTGTGCATTATTATTTCCTGCATTCATATTCAAAACACACATGCAATATGGAAAAATATTCAATGTAAATTCAACAAATTGCTTTTCTTATTTCAAAAACCCATTTTATAAGAAAAACTTCCCGGAAGACTTTTATTTATAGTTAGTTTTTCCATTTAAGTTCTTTTCTTTTAATTTGCTTGCATTCTGTCATACAATTTCTTTAGAATCACTTGCCTGACATCCTCCTTAACAACACTTCTAAAACAATACCAGATCTCAGTTAGCACTCTACACTTACCATAAAATAAAAATACTTATTTTATATCAGCCTCCTTTATCCACATTCCCATTCTGTTACCTTATAATTTGCATAAATTAACGTGGCACATTTATATTTTATCTGACACTGTCACTTGAATTTGTAGCTCAGTTTCTGTTCAGACCTGTTAACCTTAACAAAGTCAATGAATACATGAGTAATGGATTCCTATATTCCTACACATCCTTCCATTAGGCAGATTACCTCTTCCCAAATATAACATTTCATTAATCCTTTTACTGTTCACTTTAAAGAATATGAACCCTTTAAATTTGTCTTCACCACCAACCAGTTCATGTGACACATGGTGCCTGCATTTTTTATACCAACAGTTTTCATTAACAAATCACAATAGCACAAAGAGAAAACCAACACTAGTAAATAAAGACCTTGATTTGAACATCTCAATACACACACGCACATACCAATCTTAAATTATTGTTGTACATCAATAGCTGTCATGAACACACAAAATATTGCTGAGAAATACATAATATGTTCATGAAATAATCAGTTAAATAGTTTGCAAGGCTTATTGCTACAAATATGTACAAATAATTCTTTATGCCAGTTTTCAAGAAGTCCTTTCTATCTAAAAATATCTAAAAATAAAGGCTATGCTTGTCAATTATGTCTGACTCATCCATAAACAATCTAGGAAATGGGTGCGAGCACAGAACTATTACCTAACAGCTAAAAGGTCATGTTACCCAGCCCTGGGATCCCCACAGCACTGCATGTTTAACTGTTATCCATAAGCATTTAAATGGGGGTGGGGGGCATTTACATTGTATGTTGAGAATACGTTGCTTTCTTTCGGCTACATCTCCATCATCTGTCTGTTCTACCCTGCTCCCTATTCTTCAACCTTGTGTCAATTCTGGCAAATGTGTAGAGTTTTTTTTATAAATCATTAACACCTATTTGATGTGGAATGTCATGCCTCTAGTAGCCTACACACATTGTTGCATTTCAAAGTGTTTTCTGGGAAATAAAAACACGACACAAATAAATGCAAATATTTTGTGAACAATAAAAGCTTTTAAAATACAAACAGAAGTACTATCAGTAAAAAGTCATCTTTGCATTGATAGCAGTCAATAGTCACAGGCTTTACGTCAATGCTATAATATCTTATTACGAATACAAAAATCAGAGTTATATTATTGGCTAATGCTTCACAAACAAATTGTCATGTCTTGGAAACTGTACAAACTAGATGTATTTTGCCAACTTAGTTATTTAACAGACATAACAAATTTAGCACAACAGTGAAAAGTTCCTTTCTATGTGCATGCTTACTAATATATTTACAGATATATGAAGAACTAAGTTTATTTGTATAACTAACAGTATAAATAACCCTGAGTATATCTTAAAATATGCAACTTAGATTGTACAAATCAATTATAGTTTTCTCAGCATTATCTAAGGTTTCAGCTGATGCCATACAATAATATGTAAGTCACCCAATTTAAAAAATATTAAGTAGACATAGAAATATTTCATATTTTCATAATTACTAGCAAACAACTACCAATATCTCCAGTATAGTGTACTATAATTGTACATTGACAAAGTACTTTTCTTTCTTCAACCAGGATATTTTGCACCATTTCCCTCAACAACATGTCATGCAGTTATTAAAATATCAATGCAACTATGGAAATATGAATAATAAGGGGACATCAGTCAATTTCTCCATGGCAGAGCATCAGAGATTACCAATCTTAGTATCATTTTGTTAATTACACTTTGCACTTTCTAACACTGCCAGTACTAATTTGTAACTCAGTTAAGAATGACAATCAAAAATGTCTGAATGCCTTAAGGAGCTATGGATGTTAAATGGAAGAATGCAAAAAATGCACTATAGTCTTGAATGGGTTAACGTAAAGGTCATAACAGATCAGAGATATAATTGACTACATTCTTTCAACAATCCTTCCCAAATACTATTATTTGCTTCTTCCATTTTGTTTTCAAGCAATGCAAATGTGTCTTTTTCTTGACTTAATGATTTGGACAAAATAAATATCCCAATGCTGGATTGCTAGAGGGTGAGAAAAACAGTTCACAAAGTTTTTTAAACCTTCTAGTTGGCCCGTCTCACTTTAAGAAAGGTTGTAAGCAGTGACTGCAGTTTTAATTTCTACCACAATAATAATTTCCCATGACACCTTGGCAAATTAGAGTCATTAAAGTTTATGCAATGGTGAAAAACACTGTTCCAAATATCTCCCAGTAGGCTATATTTCTGTTAATCTTGTAGGGCCAGTATAGAGTTTAACCTCCATGTTAAATGTATTTTACACCAAATCCATTTCATGCATCCAAGAGACAGATGGGTTCAGTCTGCACTGCTATCCTAACCAAACAAGATTTTTAATTATATTTCTTTTGAATTAACTGGTGTTCATTTGAGTCTATTGAAGAAAGGGTTTACATATATTCCTGATAACCATTTTGATATTGTAGAAATTGTGATAACTCTGAATTATTTTGTAAGGAAACTGAACATGGCTTTAATTGATTACCCATGTTTCATTAATGATTCTGCTGTATTCTCTAGAAGGAATGTTTTCCTTCTGCCCCTACACCCCATGTTTTCCTTGTTTGAGAGGTTATGTGAAGCAGATTTTAGAAAATTAAATAAGTCTAGTAGTTATAAAATATATTTTAATGTAACACCAAGCAAGAAACACAGGAGGAGGGGTTTCTCCTTATATTGATTACAGCAGTAAAATGTTGAAATTATTGTCAGATTCCTCCTCCTATTGTCAGATTCTTCCTTCTATGAGATAGTTTCCAGAAATGAGTTTAATATTTCACATTATAAGGTAAACAGTATGTTGAACAATTTCTTTCTTTTTTTTAAACAATTTTATTAGAAGTGCTGTTAAAATACAAACATGTAAAGAATGAACCATTTTAAATTATGTGAAAAAATGATCATATACAGAATTAAACATATTTATATACAAAATTGTTCACCATAACTCTTAAATATCAACTGAGATTCTATATATACAATTTTACTGTAAAAAAATAAACTATTTTGTAATAGTTCATAAACTTTGTTCCAACTACTATATGTAGAAGTAATCCTAGAACATCCATATTTGATGGTCAGTTTTTCCAAACAGAAAATTTCATTAAGTAGATTTTTAAATTCTTGTAATGACAGAGAGGATTGTGATTTCCAATTCCTCGTAATTATTTTTCTGGTTATAGATAATATAGACCAAACCAAAGGGTAATTGGAGGTTTTTATACAATCTGGTACTGGAGTATTAAATAATATCAGAGATTTAGATAAGGCAAAGTTATCTAAATATTGCCTGCATAAAATCATTTATATTTTCCCAATTTTTTTTTAATTCAGTACAGTCAAAGAACATATGAGACCAATCAGCATTCATTTGCTTATTACATCTCCAGTAATTTACATCTTTTTTCAATTTTACTTATTATTAAAGGAGTAATAAAAGATCTATTCAAATATTTCCACGTAAATATTTTCCATTTGAGTGAGGAAGTAGCTACACTTGATGATTTTAATATATTAGCTTTATCTTTATCTGTAGGAAGTTGGCCATTAATGGAATAGAAATAATTCCAATAACTGTCAGGAAAAACATGTAAGTCAGACTTTATAGCCTTATGTATATGTGACAATTTGTTAGTATTTGGTGAGATACTTTGATTTGATAAAATTATATATTGTATTAAATAGGGTATTACTTTCTTAGTTGTTGAAGACATTAATTCAATATAACTTAAAATAAACTTCCTTCCTTCTTGCAAATCTAACTAAAAGAGTCAATCAAATTCAGTATTGAGAGAATTAATTGATTTCAGTTCATTGTTAGACATCATTTGGTACCAAAAAGATAAATTTTTCTGTTGAAAAGTTGACATTTTATATAATTATAAGTAAAAAGAATTCCTTGTGTGTAGGCTATGGGGAAAAAGAAGAAATGACCATTTTTTATATATATATATTATGTTTGAATATAACATTTTTAAAGGATTTTAATAAGAGTGTTAAATAATTACTTTTAAATTTTTGAGGAGAGAAAACAGAGAACTGATCTTTCACAGTCCAAATAGAGGGGTTATTTATAGATATTTTTTGTGAATTAATATTATTTAATGTGTCCACCATTAAAATTTCTATAAATTTTTTTCCATTTAGCCTGATATTTAACATCTATTAAAAGGGATATTGTTTTAATCATGGATGAGATGGGGTAAAATTCTACATTTGGCGTAACTATGCCCCCATTATTCCAATTTTTCATATGAAGTGTTAATGCAATTCTGGGTTTATTTGGGTACTGTACAAATTTATGAAACATTGTTTATTTTTTTAGTTATCAAATTAGGGGGTGGTAAGGAAATAGATTGAATAAGATAAAGTATTTTCGGAAGTAAAATCATTTTAATAGTGAGCCTTTCATCCATGGAAAAAGGAATTTTATTCCATCGTTTAATCAAATCTTCCATTGTTAGATTTTTATTATAATTAATTTATGCGATATCTTTAATATTTTTGGCTATTACAATACCTAGGTAGAGAAATTGATCAGATTGTGATAAATAGTCTTTATATTTATCTTGAAGATTAATTTGCTTTGGTCCATTTAAGAACATTTGCATCTTATTATTGTTAAAAGTTAGCCCCGATTTTATTTGAAAGAGATTCATGTTTCTAAAAAGAGCTTGAATATATGATTTTTCATCAGCAAGGGTTAGAAGAATATGATTGTCAAACATTTGTATTTTAGAAGATAACTTGGAATTTAAGTTATAACCTACTATATCATTAACCCATCTGATTATATTTGCCCATGGTTCCATAATTAAGGTAAATAATAACAGGGGTAGGGGGCATTCTTGTTTACTGCCCTTAATTATTGGTATGCTCTGAGAAATACTAGTGCCTAGTTTAATGTATGCTAGACTACCTTTATAAAGCTGAGAAATTAGATTTATAAAGTTATGGGAGAAGTTTAGTTATTCTAAAAGAATAAGTAATCCCAATTAACCGAATCAGATGCACAGTTAATGTCTAAACTAATTAGTGTTAGATTTTTATTTAAATGTTTGACCAATTCAATCAAAATTAATGTTCTTTTAATGTTATCATAAGAATTTCTATTGACTACAAATCAAGTTTGATCTTCATCTATCAAATTTGTTAAAATATATTTTAATCTGTCTGCATATATAGACATGAACATTTTGTAATCAATATTAAGTAAAGAAATGGGTCTATATGAAGAACATTTGGTGGGTGCTTTATTAGGTTTAAGTATGGGAGTGATAAAAGTATATTTCCAATTAGGTGGGATTTTGTTAAATTTTTTTGAGATATTGAAAACTTCATGTAATAAATTTAAAGTTATATTAGGTAATATTTTATATATTTCTGGTATAATGCCATCATTACCTGTGGCTTTACTATGTTTTAATTTATTATTTTGTGTTTGAATGTCTTTAAGAGATATAGGTTTGAATGTCTTTAAGAGCTATAGGTTTGTCAATAGTATTTTTTTTGTTCTATAGATAATCTTTTATCAGTATATTTATTAATAAAGGCTCTAATTTCTTCCTTTGGATCAATAGTATTAGAATTTTGATTAATATTAAAATACTCCTTAAATTCAGATAGAATGTTATGCAAGTTTGAGATAATCTTTTATTGGGGGGGTTAAAATATTACATTGATATGATTAATTTTATTTAGTTTTTTAGTTTTGTTTGCTAGCAACTTTAATGATTTAGGATTTGTAGTAAACTTTATTAGTTTAAACTTTTCTAGAATTATTTTTGTTTTATGATTTAGAATTTCTAAATATTTACTATTTAAAGAATTTATTTCTTTTTGTCAGTTATCTTTTCCATTGTTTTGATTAAGCTTTATATTATCTAATTTAAGTTGTATATCACTAAGTTCTTTGTCCCATAATTTACTTTTATTTTGATACCAACTTATAATTTTCCCATATAAATATGCTTTTAAAGCATCCCAAATATATATCAGATATGTTATTGATGTTATTAAACTCTATAAAGTTTTGAACTTCTAATTAAATAAACTCTTTAAATTATTTTAATTTTGTAATGTAAGCAGGACCTCTTTTGATTTGAATACTATAGTTATTATTAATGAGTATATCAAAAATTATAGAATTATGGTCAGAAAGGGGACAAGATATTACTTTTGTTTTGATTAGGGAGTCTGTTAAATCTTTAGAAACCAAAACTCCATCTATTCTAGAGTGTAAGTTATGCCTATGAGAATAAAAGGTGAAAAGTAAGTTTAGGTCAGCAAAATTATGAATATCTTCTAGTAAGAATAAGTCAATAAAATCCTTTAACTTTTATGCAGAAGCTGAAATTTAACTTTTACCTTTATTAGTAGAATCATTAGAATCAAGAATACAGTTAAAATCTCCTGCTAGTATTATGTTTCCTTTTGCAAAATGAACAATTTGGTCCAAATGTTGCCCAACTGTATTAGTTCCTATATCTGGAATCCAGTATATATTGACTAAAGTATATAATTTTTTATTTAATTTGCTGTGGTAGCGTTGTCACCTCATAGCAAGACGTTGTCCCGTTCAATTCTCAGCTAGACCATCTTCTGTGTGGAGGCATACGTGAATGGGGCGTGCCTTCGTTGAAGGTTGTGCATCAGGGCTGGTAACCCGGTATGTAAAAATCAACTACCAATCATTAGCGGACCATAGTTCCGCTGTGGCGACCCCTAACTGGGAAAAGCCGAAAGACACAAACTTCTATAATTATAGTACAAAACATTTCTTTATTATCCTTATAAACATAAATTATTTTAGACAAGGGTATTGAATTATTCCAAACAATAGCCACTCCTCTCTTCTTTTGAGTGTGTTCTGAGCTAACCAAAACAGAATAGGATTTATTATTAAGTTTAGATATAGCTGCAGATAATAAGTGAGTTTCTTGTAGAAATATTAGTTGTGATTTAAGAAGCTTAAGGTATTTAAATAAATTTCCTCTCTTGGATTATTCAAACCACTGATGTTAATTGATATACCTTTTATTACTGACATCTTAG